>NC_053163.1:95416220-95433720 GCF_016835505.1 Polypterus senegalus | reverse complement strand
AATAATAAATGACATGCCCAAGTTCTATAGCAAGGAACACCAAGACAGCCAAATTAAGCTTCATGGGACTGTCAGAATATCATAAAATACTAAAAGCAAGCATCTCTCTGACACAGCAGAACAGTATTAGGGTTTAAAGATAGCAAAGAATAAAAGCAGGAAAAAGTAAGAAAAAGTGTCACAAAAGCAGTAAGAATCAATTCATCAGAAAAAAATTAAACATTAATGTGTATTTTTTCATAAGAGGTAATGAGAAGTCAAGCAAAATGACACCTTTTATTGGCTAACTAAAAAGATTACAATATGCAAGCTTTCGAGGCAGCTCAGGTGCCTTCTTCAGGCAAGATGTAATCTTTTTAGTTAGCCAATAAAAGGTGTCATTTTGCTTGACTTCTCATTTCATCCATAATGGCTAACAAGGTAGAACATCCTACTGTATTAGAGGTACAAAGAAAAACATGTTTATTTATATTAAAATGTCATGGGAAGTTTAATTTTTGCCTTTAAAATAGGCAGACTACATGTATATGAGATTTTATGTTTATTCAAAGGCACTGTTTCTTACCATGGGTTGCTGAGGTGGTAGAGGCTGCATTCCCAGAGGTTGTGGCTGTGCTTGTGAAGGGGCCTGAGCAGCAGACACCTGTTGTTGTGCAGCCTGTTGTTGCTGTACCTGTTGTTGAGCTGCCTGTTGATGTTGCACAGCTTGCTGTTGTGCTGCTTGTTGTTGCTAAGAGAAAACATTGACATCTCAAATCAATATCCTAAGGCTCATTACCCCACATTCAAAAATGTTTGCAACAGTATACATATATTCTTCAGTACTATAAACTCACTGTTTGAACTCCCCACTAATCTATCAGAAGACATAAGGACTACATCATTCACTTTATGGATGTTAAGAACTTGCAAATACCTAATGACAATTTTTTTCTCAATGCAGTATGAAAAATTTATATTGACAAGATCTGAAATTAAGATATTTATACTTTTTTCAGTTGGAATTCATTTAGCTACTGTTTTGCTACAACAAAAAGTACTTGTTAGTTCTTAATATAAACCAATAGCTCACATGTTGCCAAAAATTGTTTTTGTTGAAACAAATCTACGTTCACCAATTAACAAAGGCAGTCACACTCCACTTCACACCAATGGCTCCTCTTGTCCTGACAGTTTGCAGCATCAGGCTCCTGGGTGTGCAGATTACAGACTGCCTTTCATGGTCAATCAACACAATCAGCATATTCAAAATATCTCCGCAAAGACTGTTATTCCATATAATATATATATTATATACATTAGCAAAATACCCGCGCTTCGCAGTGGAGAAGTAGTCTGTTAAAGAAGTTATGAAAAAGAAAAGGAAACGTTTTAAAAATAACGTAACATGATTGTCAATGTAATTGTTTTGTCACTGTTATGAGTGTTGCTGTCATCAAGGATTTGATTATCATTATTTCTTTCAATCAGGTTCATATCTGGAGGACGTGTTGTGTTCAAGTTACATTTCGTGTTTTGTCAAACGTTGTAAAGATAACAGGTTTCATTCACTGAAGTGTTCACTACCCAAATCGGTACTCGTGAATCTAAGATGTTTAACAGGCATTCCCTGTATTAACTTGTGGATTTGCCTGCGAATATTTAGCGGCAGCGTGTCTATAAACTTGTGGATTTGCCTCCAAGTATTTAGCGACAGCGTCTCTATGAACTTGTGGATTTTTCTGAGTATTTGGTGGCAGCATCACAAAGTTGTTTACGTCTAGCTGCATCAGAAAATGTACCACGACATCTGACACGCCTCCTTTTTACTGTTTTCCCACAATTCCGGATTGCTGCTGTCATAATCGGTTTGAGTTTCATGGTTTGTTTCAATTACGTTAGTATTTGCAGGACTTGTTGTGACATTCAGCATCTGTCAAGCGTTGCAAGCATACAACTGGTTTCATCGATAACTTCGCATCCAGCTTTTGAGAGCTGAAACATTCATAAACATCAAACTGTCCACTACTCAAATCATCACCTGTGAATCTAAGATGTTTAAGAGGCATTGGTGGTTCTCCGAAGGTGTAAAATATTTGGCCATTTCGGTACACTTGAACACGACAACCGAACAATTCAGCGGCAGCCATCAACTCACATGCAGAACCATAGGTGAAGGGCTTAAGCATTTCACTCTTATAGTGCTCCTGTGTAGTATAATTATCTCCTGTACCGTCATCAGTCCACACCTTGAACCTGTCCCAGTCATTCAATATATAAGACACAATGTTCCTCCGGATATCAAGAGTGAGCCTGATATGGCCGTGCAATATGTAACACAGAGAACGGAAAAGGCATGCGGCATCTCCGGGCATGGAAACCACTCGGTAAGTGACAGTTCTTTGATTGATGGTGATCACCTCGATAGACATGTTAATGGGGGTATGGTTGGAATTATAAATGAAATGGGTACCTGAACAATGTAAAGTAAGTCTAAAATACCTACACAATAACTATAATCGTAATAAACAAACAATAAAACAGCGGAGAAGCCATGGATTAAATAAGAAGGCTGTAATTATCAGCAGGGAGACGTGAATTCCGTGGCGAATCAAGGAAGGGAATGTAGAGACTGGAGCGACGGATGGCCTTATATAGGCAGGCAGCCAACAACGTGGGAGGCGTTGGGATGGGGGACCCAACGCTGCCTCACACGGTGACCGAGCTGCAGGCTATGGACGCATATATGTACATAATTAGGAAGATTCAGTTAGCGTTGGGAACCCGTGTACCAAATTTAAGTAAGTAAGTAAGTAACAAAAAGACCGTTGAAAAGTTCGATATAGCGGCCGACAGTGGCATCATACCACCAAAATAAGTATCAAATTTCAGTCTTCTACCTAAACGGGAAGTTGGAGAATTAGTGACATTGGAAACTTCAATATGGCTGCAGACAGTGGCATCATACCACTGAAATAAGTACGTACATTGGTTTTGGTTAGCGCAGGGAAGCCACCTACCAAATTTCGTGAAGATGGGGCCATAAATAAGAAAGTTCAACATGGCGAACGTTGTCAACCATTATGACCGTTACGTGTAGAATTTTGAAATGAAACCTGCTTAACTTTTGTAAGTAAGCTGTAAGGAATGAGCCTGCCAAATTTCAGCCTTCTACCTACACGGGAAGTTGGAAAGTTCAATATGGTGGCCGACAGAGGCGTCACACCGCCGAAATAAGTACGTACATCGATTTTGGTTAGCGCAGGGAAACCTCCTACTAAATTTCGTGAAGAAGGGGTCAGCCTTCTACCTACACGGGAAGCTGGAAAATTAGTGACGTTGGAAAGTTCAATATGGCGGCTGACAGTGGCGTCATATCATCGAAATAAGAACGTACTTCGGTTTCGGTTAGCGCAGGGAACCCGTCTACCACATTTCGAGAAGATGGGGCCATAAATAGGAAAGTTCAACATGGTAGACGTTGTCGACCGTTATCGACCGTTACGCATAGAATTTTGAAATTAAACCTGCTTAACTTTTGTAAGTAAGCTGTAAGGAATAAGCCTGCCAAATTTCAACCTTCTACCTACACAGGAAGTTGGAGAATTAGTGATAAGTCAGTGAGTGAGTGAGGGCTTTGCCTTTTATTAGTATAGATATATATACACTCACCTAAAGGATTATTAGGAACACCATACTAATACGGTGTTTGACCCCCTTTCGCCTTCAGAACTGACTTAATTTTATGTGGCATTGATTCAACAAGGTGCTGAAAGCATTCTTTAGAAATGTTTGCCCATATTGATAGGATAGCATCTTGCAGTTGATGGAGATTTGTGGGATGCACATCCAGGGCACGCCCTCCGTTCCACCACATCCCAAAGATGCTCTATTGGGTTGAGATCTGGTGACTGTGGGGGCCATTTTAGTACAGTGAACTCACTGTCATGTTCAAGAAACCAATTTGAAATGATTCGAGCTTTGTGACATGGTGCATTATCCTGCTGGAAGTAGCCAACAGAGGATGGGTACATGGTGGTCATGAAGGGATGGACATGGTAAGAATCAATGCTCAGGTAGCCCGTGGCATTTAAACGATGCCTAATTGGCACTAAGGGGCCTAAAGTGTGCCAAGAAAACATCCCCCACACCATTACACCACCACCACCACCAGCCTGCACAGTGGTAACAAAGCATGATGGATCCATGTTCTCATTCTGTTTACACCAAATTCTGACTCTACCATTTGAATGTCTCAACAGTAATCGAGACTCATCAGACCAGGCAACATTTTTCCAGTCTTCAACTGTCCAATTTTGGTGAGCTTGTGCAAATTGTAGCCTCTTTTTCCTATTTGTAGTGGAGATGAGTGGTACCCAGTGGGGTCTTCTGCTGTTGTAGCCCATCCGCCTCAAGGTTGTGCGTGTTGTGGCTTCACAAATGCTTTGCTGCGTACCTCGGTTGTAACGAGTGGTTATTTCAGTCAAAGTTGCTCTTCTATCAGCTAGAATCAGTCGGCCCATTCTCCTCTGACCTCTAGCATCAACAAGGCATTTTCGTCCACAGGACTGCCGCATACTGGATGTTTTTCCCTTTTCACACCATTCTTTGTAAACCCTAGAAATGGTTGTGCATGAAAATCCCAGTAATTGAGCAGATTGTGAAATACTCAGACCAGCCCGTCTGGCACCAACAACCATGCCACTCTCAAAATTGCTTAAATCACCTTTCTTTCCCATTCTGACATTCAGTTTGGAGTTCAGGAGATTGTCTTGACCAGGACCACACCCCTAAATGCATTGAAGCAACTGCCATGTGATTGGTTGATTAGATAATTGTATTAATGAGAAATTGAACAGGTGCTCCTAATAATCCTTTAGGTGAGTGTATATATATATATATATATATATATATATATATATATATATATATATACACACACACACACAGTACAGGCCAAAAGTTTGGACACACCTCCTCATTCAATGTGTTTTCTTTATTTTCATGACCATTTACATTGGTAGATTCTCACTGAAGGCATCAAAACTATGAATGAGCACATGTGGAGTTATGTACTTAACAAAAAAAGGTGAAATAACTGAAAACATGTTTTATACTCTAGTTTCTTCAAAATAGCCACCCTTTGCTCTGATTACTGCTTTGCACACTCTTGGTATTCTCTCGATGAGCTTCAACAGGTAGTCACCTGAAATGGTTTTCCAACAGTCTTGAAGGAGTTCCCAGAGGTGTTTAGCACTTGTTGGCCCCTTTGCCTTCACTCTGCGGTCCAGCTCACCCCAAACCATCTCGATTGGGTTCAGGTCCGGTGAATGTGGACGCCAGGTTATCTGCCGCAGCACTCCATCACTCTCCTTCTTGGTCAAATAGCCCTTACACAGCCTGGAGGTGTGTTTGGGCTCATTGTCCTGTTGAAAATTAAATGATCGTCCAACTAACCTGACGTCTGCACAACACAACTGCTGGTCCCAACCCCATTGATAAAGCAAGAAATTCCACTAAATAACCCTGATAAGGCACACCTGTGAAGTGAAAACCATTTCAGGTGACTACCTGTTGAAGCTCATTGAGAGAATGCCAAGAGTGTGCAAAGCAGTAATCAGAGCAAAGGGTGGCTATTTTGAAGAAACTAGAATATAAAACATGTTTTCAGTTATTTCACCTTTTTGTTAAGTACATAACTCCACGTGTTCATTCATAGTTTTGATGCCTTCAGTGAGAATCTACCAATGTAAATGGTCATGAAAATAAAGAAAACACATTGAATGAGGAGGTGTGTCTAAACTTTTGGCCTGTACTATGTGTGTGTGTGTGTGTGTGTGTGTATGTGTATATATATATATATATATATATATATATATATATATATATATATATATATACATACACACACACTGCTCAAAAGAATTAAAGGAACACTTTTTAATCAGAGTATAGCATAAAATCAATGAAACACAGATTGGGGTTCCTTGGTTTTAAAGTTGTACCCTGTCATTACGCATCTCAAATTTGCTTGTTCTCCCCATGTCTATATTGGTTTTGTCATATATCTACAAAAACGTGCATCACGTACTTTATGTATACATTTACTGAATAGAAGATTTGGCTCCCGTGATTCCATGCTTTCCACAGTACTATTATGGATAATTTTTTTTTTTTTTAATCTGAGCTTCAACATATACTCCTTTATTGTGTTAGTGTTACGTACAAGGTTAAGTGTGCTCAGCTCTGGAATGAAGCTCTACTATGTGTTTAATGCTGCCAGGATAGGCTTTTAACATAACATTTGCAATCAAATTCCCTGAGATGTGCACTGATCATTATTTTCACTCATCCACTGCCCACCACATGAAGTTATCAATCATTAACATTACAGCTATAAACTTCATTCACATGGCCTAAGCAGAAAAAGTTTATTTTGACTTTGGAAATGTACTGTTACAGTATAAGAGCTCACAATAAAAGTACTGAATATATAAATGTGTGTACAAATCTTTTGTGATGCAGAAAAGTATGGCGTCTTTCGAAAGGATTGGATACTTTTGTATGCTGGAAGTGATATGGGCCTATGCACTCTCTGCTAGACTAATAATGCGCCAGTGCTCTAAAAAGGAACACCCATACTTGCCCTGCACGTATTAAAGCTTAAAAACGTCTTCATATTAAATGCACTATGCATGTATTAAACATTAAAAATGTCTGCATATTAAATACAAAGTGCAAGTTCTTTAGCAAACTCAAAAGACCTTCAAAATTCACAGATATGATCTGAAACAAAAGTTTTAACTTTAAAACAGCTTAAGACTTTAAGTAACCATGGACATACTCTGAGGGCTTGTTGTCTCAGATACTGTTGCTGCTGCTGCTGCTGTTGCTGTTGCTGCTGTTGTTGCTGCTGCTGCTGCTGCTGTTGTTGTTGTTGTTGCTGCTGCTGCTGTTGTTGTTGTTGTTGTTGTTGTTGTTGTTCAGCAAGCATTTGGTTTGTTCTCATACCAGAATGCACATTTTGGTTACCCATGTGACTCATCCCTGGCATCATAGGGTTCTGTTGGATGTGCTGGTGATTAACAAATCTAGATAACGACCAAAATAAAAAGAAAAATTCAGAATGCGAGTGATTTGTAAAATTAGAATTGCTTTCTTATCCTGATACCCAGAAATCAGCCATTCTATAGAGGTAATATTCCAGTATTTAAGTTATTGATTACTACAGCCATTTTCAATAAAATTTACATTAAGTGTGATTTTGAGTTTTAACCCTAGTTTGGTTACTCTCTTGTTGAAAATGTAGCTGCAATTTTTAACAAATATACTGTGGGCCTTATTTTCCTTTATTGTCCAAGTAGAAGCTACAAACACACATAAGGGTTATAAAAAAACAGCAACTGGAAAGTGTAAATAAATAGTAAAGTCATATAATACAAAATATATCAAAATACAGTATGCAGTAAAGTGAGAAAGTAAGTACACCCTATGGAAATTAACTTTTTCAACATATCTGAACATGCAAACAGTGCCTACAGGCAAAGGCTTGAACAAATAACACATAAAATTGACATGGTGTGTTCATTCTCATAATTTAAAAAACAAACATGCAGATTTGTCCTGAGGAAAATATAAGTACACCCCTACACTTATAACAATTTTAAATCCATACAGTTTGAAACAGGTGCTCCAGAATATGTGCCAATGATTAGAACCTCAAGAGGGAGTCTTATTCAAACAGCACATGCATCTACAATCAGAAAAAGATTGCACAAACTTGACCTGCATGGGAGGTGAAGCAACAGCAGTCTTACATTGAACACTGTCACTTTATCTGCATTTACTGACAACTCTTCATTTTCATCACTGGATGCTTTTAACACTAGAATTACCAGAGCCTATGAAAAAACTCATAGGTCCGTCCCACCTTAAATCGCTTCTTAAAACTGTTCTCACCTCTCCGCCACCATCTTTTGTTAATCTAAATGTGTTGATAAAAGAAAAGCTGCAAGTAGCCGGCTATTCCATGCCTCCAACGACTTAGAACATGCACAAACTTCTCCCAGCTCATGCCTTGATTGATTATCTGGGAGTGAAGTGGAGTTTTAGAGTGGAAATAGATCATTATTTGGAATACTGTACACGCATTGCACGTGTGTTCCATTTCTACAGTAATCTGTGTAAACACATTTTTAACACTAGAATTACCAGAGCCTACGAAAAACTCGTAATTCCGTCCCACCTTAAATCGCTTCTTAAATCCCTTCACACCTCTCCGCCAGCGTCCTTTGTCTTCTAAATGTACTGATAAAGAGAGGCTTAGAGCAGCCGGCTATTCCATCCCCCCACCAATTTAGAACGTGCATGAACTTCAGCTTGATTGAGTATCTGGGAGTGAAGTGGAGTTTTAGAGTGGAAATAATAGATCGTTATTTGGAACACACGCATTTCATGTCTGTTCCGTTTCTACAGTAATCTGTGTCAACACATTGTTAAAACAGAAACGTTTTTTATATTCTAGTAGTAGATGACAAAATGTAGGCATAAACTATATAGTGTATGAAGCCTGAAGTCAAAATAGCAAAGAAACATTTTCACAAGAATGACACAATTGTGCTTTTATTCAAAAATATAACTGCAGAAACAAAAAGCTGCCTTAACATGCAACATTGACACATACGTACTACAGCTGCCATGGTAGCGTAATGGTATCAACCGCCGACTAGTATACAAAAGGTCATGAGTTCGTTCCCAGACGATTCAGTTTTGAGAAGTAAACTGCTCTTATTCTTACTATTTTAGAATAAAAACATACATTTGATTTCAGTGTGTAACAGCCAGTGTAATTTATGATACTTGTAAAGGTTAGTTTTTTTTTTATTCACTTTTCATTCTCTCAGTCGTGTTCAGGATCCTTCCCGTCCCTCCCTCCCCCCCAGCTGAGAATGCTGTTTTCACATAAAGATGCGCTACAGCTCTGTAGCGTACTTGTGACTGCATTCTCGTACCAATGCTTGCGAACTGAAGTGTCTGCGTGCACTTTTCGTGGCATTTTTGTGTATTGTGTATTTTTTTCAGCATGCCCGTGTCGCTCAAACACAGGAACATATGTTGGTGTACAAGTATAACAAAACAAGTGCACTTTTATTCTAGACTATAAGTGAAGAAAAAATAAAGCCAATTACAGTAGGCGTTTGATACGACAGCTTGTGTGGTGCAATGCTAAGAACTGCCGATTTCCGATCCGTGCTATATAAAATCATCACATTCAAATATTAACAATTCCCACACACCCTTCCTACATTCACGACATGTGTACTTGTTGCAGTGTACACAGCTCTCTGTGCTATGGTTCCTATTACACTGAATGAGCACCTGACGTTGTACTTTCTTCCCTATATAAATAACATTCGAGTATAGCGCGTCTCCAAATAAATCACATTTGAGCTATAGCGCGTCTCCAAATAAATCATATTTGAGCTATAGCGCGTCTTTATGTGAAAACAGCAGTATCAGATGGGGGGGAATCGTGAACGCGACTGAGAGAATGGAACTGAATTAAAAAAAAAAAAAGCTAAACTTTACAATTATCATGCATTTACACTGGCTCTTACAGACTGACTGAAATCAAATGTATGTTTTTATTCTAAAATAGATCAGTACATGCAATATTATTTGAAAACGAACAGCGTCAGATCGGGTTTGAATACACGCTGACGCTGTTACAGAAGAAGTCAGCTTATGCAGCAGTTTCAACGCACAGTACATGTAAATAATAATATTGCATTAGTGCGATGATGTTTTTACATATATTGTCTCTTTCATTCATCTTGCGGTTAGTAATCAGTGACCGCATGTTTTTTGCCCGATCTTGCCAGTTCGCACATGTTGCTGTATGGTGGTGTTTCTTTTATACTCCAGGACATGCAGAGGACAGAATAGTACAGAGCAGTAAGTTCAGCGCTATATGCAATCAGACAGACAGACAGGCAGAGAAGGCACTAGATATATAAATAAACAGGGAAGGAACTGTATAATCTATGCTAATAAAAGGCAAAGCCCTCACTCACTCACTCACTGACTCATCACTAATTCTCCAACTTCCCGTGTGGGTGGAAGGCTGAAATTTGGCAGGTTCATTCCTTACAGCTTCCTTACAAAAGTTGGGCAGGTTTTATATCGAAATTCTACGTAATGGTCATAACTGGAAGCAGTTTTTCTCCATTTACTGTAATGGAGATGAGCTTCAACGCCGTGGGGGCGGAGTTTAGTGTGACATCATCACGCCTCCCACGTAATCACGCAGTACATAGAAAACCAGGAAGACCTCAAAAAAGCGCTGAAGAAAACATGCATTATATAATTGAGAAGGCAGCAAAACAATTATAAGCGAGCGAGTGACATATACAACCATATTCATGAGTTCTGCTACTTCGGAAACAAAGCACGATGTAAACCTACACTTTAAATTAAGTTCATAGACAGGCTGCGCTGGCGTTTGTAATTTAGTGCCTGCCCATATAAGGCCGTCCGTCAGCGCAATCCAATAGCAAACTGCCACGGGTAAATATTCACGGGTGAAGGACTGTGCTTATGGAGAGGAAGATGAGATGGTCAGGGTGGTGTTTGACACAAACTCAGCGAAACTGCGAGAGAAAGTTTTAAGTGCCAGGACTAAGGTAACATTAAATAAAGCTATGGACATAGCATGAGATGGCACCAGCACAGCTGGGAAACTTTGATGCATGTACACCGAGTGGCTCACGTGAACTGACGCAGTGCACAGATAAAAGGCAACAGTTCCAAAGAGCGCTGAACAAAAACCGAATTACACAATTGAAAAGGCAGCAAAAAATATGAAGCGTCTGATAAGCATATTCATAAATGCAGCTACTGTGGAAACAAAGCACACGGTGGAAAAGTCAATGTCCCGCTAAAGGAAGACAGTGTAAAAAACCCGTGCATGCAGTGTGTCAGGTCTCAGATAAAGAAGAAGACGAGCTGTTTATTGATGCAGTAAGAAACAAATCGATGAATGAAACCTGTCATCTTTACAACGATTGACAAACACGGAATGTAACTTGAACACAACACATCCTACAAATAATGAACCTGATTGAAAGAAATAATGATAATCAAATCCTTGATGACAGCAACACTCAGTAACACTCACAAAACAAATACTGTATATTGACAGTCATGTTACGCTATTTTTAAAATGTTCCCTTTTCTTTTTCTAGCTTTTTAACACACTACTTCTCCTGCGATACTGGTATATATATATATATACATATATATATACATATATATACATATACATACATATATATATATATATACATATATATATATACACATATATATATATATATATATATATATATATATATATATATATATATATATATATATATATATATATATATATATATATATATATATATATATATATATATATATATATATATATATATATATATATATATATATATATATATATAACTCGATCTACATACTCGAGTAATGGATACTTTATTCGCCATCAATGATTGTTTTGGTAAAGCCATACTCAGTGTATTCATTAGATGAACGGTAAAAAGTAAGAGCGAGGAGGATGACTCATTGAGGCATGCAGGCTGTAGTCTGCGCGTCAACTCTATCTGAATTGCGCGATCACATTTCAAAAAATATATCTTTTCAAGTTCTATTTAGTCCATATGTGTCAAACTCAAGGGCGGGCCACATCCGCCCGGCGTGTAATTATATCCGCCCATGAGATCATTTTATATACTGTATTATTGTTATTAATGGCCCGGTATATGAAGCGCTGGTAACACAATAAACTACAGATCCCATAATGCAGCGCTTCAGCTGCCTTGCCGAACACTTACAAGTGTAGTTTATGATGCTGCAAGTTATTGCGAAGCTAGCTCACACGATGCTGAATTGAAAAGTTGATTCTGAAAATAGAGCCTTTAAAAACCGATGGGAGGCTGAGTATATGTTTACTGAACCCGTGTGTCTCATTTGTGGAGCTAATGTGGCTGTAATTACAGAATTTAATCTAAGACAGCACTATGAGACAAAACATCAGGGTAACCTGAATGCAATGCAGAAGATACAGAAAGCAGCATAATTAAATAAGAATCTGACACTTCAGCGGACGCTTTTAACCGTGCACAATCACAAAGTGATTTCAAGTGAAGCTGCTTTTATGGGAGACACAAATGCACCAGTTCACCTTGCCCCACCTTCCCTGTTGCCAAGTAATGTTAAACCAAGTCGTCACTACGGTGTTCCCAAATACGCACTTTGCTGATAAACTGAGCGCACTGAGTTTGCGGCGCTTTGGTGACTTTGAAGAACAAAAAGTCCGTCTACATGCGGCTCGAACCTTGTGCATGTTTGGTAGCACTTATCTGTATGAGAAGCTCTTCTCAGTGATAAAGACTAACAAAACAGCACACAGGAGTCGCCTCACTGATGAGCACCTGCAATCCATCCTGAGAATCTCCACAACACAGAACTTCACACCAAACAGAAACGAACCTGTGGCCAAAAAAAGATGCCAGGCGTCCAGCTCTAAAATGACATCTGAGCAAAGACAACTGAATGATTTGATTTGTTATTGCTGAAAAGAACACATTTTATTTAGATTTCCAGGTTTTGTTATGCAGCATGTTCATATTTGAATTTGTATAATTTTGACAGGATATATTTTATGGAGAGCAAAATCTTTTGGGATATTTAAAATCTAAGTTTATTTTTTATATAAAATTACATAAGAGTAAAGAAATTTGAATGTTTGTTCTTTTAACGTTTACTTTATTTCTAACTTGTATAATTTAGACAGGATATATTTTTATGGAGAGCAAAATATTATAAGTTGTTTAAGGTTTGAGTTGATTTATTCAGGAATAATATTCCTGTCTGTTTTTACCATTCCTACCAAAGATATTTCTGTCGACTAAATAAAAATTCCTTCTATATAAAATTTCAATACAACTTGAACAAATACGATAATTCATAATATCCACGCAGACTTGCACATAAGAGCGGGAGTTATCCGTTTTAACAATCAGCGTATTGCACTGATACGAAATAGCTGTGTGTGTATATATGTAGATATGTATGTATATGTATATATATGTTTATATATGTGTGTGTGTATGTATGTATATATATATATATATATATGTATTTGTGTGTATATATGTGTGTGTATGTATGTATATGTGTGTGTATGTATATGTATGTGTATATATGTAGATATATATGTGTATGTATATGTATGTGTATATATGTAGATATATATATGTATGTTATGTATGTATATATATATATATATATATATATATATATATATATATATATATATATATATATATATATATATATATATATATATATATATATATATATATATATATATATGACAGCAACACTCATCACTCACAACAGTGACAAAACAATTACATTGACAATCATGTTACGCTATTTTCAAAATGTTTCCTTTTCTTTTTCATTGCTTCTTTAACACACTAGTTCTCCGCTGCGAAGCGCGGGTATTTTGCTAGTCTATAATAATAAAAGGCAAAGCCTTCACTGACTGACTCATCACTAATTCTCCAACTTCCCATGTAGGTAGAAAGCTGAAATTTGGCAGGCTTATTCCTTACAGGTTACTTACAAAAGTTAAGCAGGTTTCATTTCGAAATTCTACACGTAACGGTCATAACGGATAACGAGCAACGGCATAAATGTCCGCCCATGTTGAACTTTCTTATTTATGGCCCCATCTTCACGAAATTTGGTGGCTTCCCTGCTAACCGAAACTGATGTACTTATTTATTTCGATGGTATGGACGCCACTATGCGGCCGCCATATTGAACTTTCCTACGCCACTAATTCTCCAACTTCCCGTGTAGGTAAAAGGCTGAAATTTGGTACTTATTTCGGTGGTATGATGCCACGGTCGGGCGCCATATTGAACTTTTAACGGAAACCGATGTCCGTGACTTTATTTCGCTGGTATGACACCACTGCCGGGCCGCCATATTGAACTTTCCAACGCCTACTCACCTCCAACTTCCCGTGTAGGTAAAAGGCTGAAATTTGCAGGCCCATTCCTTACAGCTTACTTACAACAATTAAGCAGGTTTCATTTCAAATTCTACGCCAGAATGGTCATAACGGTCAACAACGCCTGCCATGTTGAACTTTCTTATTTATGGCCCCATCTTCTCGAATTTGGTAGGCGGCTTCCTGCACTAACCAAACCAATGTACGTGCATTACTTATTTCGGTGGTATGATGCCACGGTCGGCTGCCATATTGAATTTTTCAACAGTCTTTGTTACTTATGGGCCCATCTTCAAGAAATTTGGTACACAGGTTCCCAACGCTAACTGAATCCTACTTATGTACATATATATCGTACATAGCCTGCAGCTCGGTCACCGTGTGAGGCAGCGTCCCCATCCGACGCCTCCCACGCTTGTTGGCTGCCTGCCTATATAGGCCTTCCGCCGCTCCAGTCTCTACATTCCCTTCCTTGCTTCGCCACGGATTCACGCCTCCTACTGATAACTACAGCCTTTTGTTTAATCCACGGCTTCCGCTGTTTTATTGTTTGTTTATTACAATTATAGTTATTGTATAGGTATTTTACACTTACTTTACATTGCTCAGGTACCCATTTCCTTTATCATTCCAACCCCCGTTACCATGTCTATCGAGATGATCCCTATTGATCAAAGAACTATCACTTACCGAGTGGTTTCCATGCCCGGAGATACCACCTACCTTTTCCATTCTCTTTGTTACATATTGCACGGCCATATCAGGCTCACTCTTGATATCCGGAGGAACATTGTGTCTTATGTATTGAATGACTGGGACAGGTTCAAGGTGTGGACTGATGACGGTACAGGAGATAATTATACTACACAAGAGCACTATAAGAGCGAAATGCTTAAGCCCTTGGCATATTTTCCCTCAGTTTAGAAAGGTTTAATTTTCTTCTTAATAAAAATTTTAATGCAGTACTTACCAGCACTGCGGCTGGTATTTTGCTAGTAGATAAATAAAAAACAGCTAAGGGGATAGATATATAGATAGGCAGACAGGGAAGCTCCTATATAATAATAAAATTACTGTTATTACTATATAGATAGACAGGGAGTTCAGGCAGGCAGAACGGCGAAGGTTAAAAATAAATTAATTTTTTCTTCAGCGGGGAATCGAACTCGGATCTCTTGAAGTACAACAAGTCTGCTGCGCTCTAAGTGGTGAAATCTTACCAGTATGCCACGGAAGCTGTTGTAAAAGTCTTGAACCTTTTATGAAAGCGTTTATTTTCTCTTTGGCTGTCAGGCTTCACACATTTTATAGTTTATGTCTACATTTTGTAACATTTATTACTAAAATATGAAAAAGTTTCTGTTTTAACATTGTGTTTACACAGATTACTGTAGAAACAGAACACACATGAAATGCGTGTGTTCCAAATAACAATCTATTATTTCCACTCTAAAACTCTACTTCACTCCCAGATAATCGAGGCATGAGATCGGAGAAGTTTGTGCACATTCTCGCAGTTTGTTTTTATCGGCACATTTACAGGACAAAGGAGGCTGGCGGAGAGGTGAGAACAGTTTTAAGAAGAGATTTAAGGTGGGACGGATCTACAAGTTTTTTTGTAGGCTCTGGTAATTCTAGTGTTAAATTATGAACAAGTTGTAGAAGCAACAGTTAAAGGAACAGGAACAGGCTGATAACTTTAAATAAAAGTAAAAAATTATTTTTTCATACGGATAGCATTTTGGGACTGAACTTTCCATTTAAATAATTGCCGTCACTGATCATCAATACATTTCACAGGAAGCTGAAAGTTTTTAACATACCCGTGATTCCTCAGAAATAAACAAATACACTGAGCTTCCCAGTTCTTCCATGATGCTTTTGTTTTCTTTCTTTTGCAACTATCTTCTCCATGCCATCTCTCAACAACTGTGCGTCTCTGCCACATATGTCGGTGTGTCTTCTGGGAACCTCAGAAGCAGTTACTAACTTTTTCACCTTTGATTATACATGCTTAACAGTGTTGCCAGGTCTGTGGTTTTCTCACCCAATCAGGCTATTTTTGATCATCGTCCTCAAGAAGAAAATAGGGTTTCACCGGTTGCGTTTTTTGTGCTACTTTTTAAAAAACAACGCAGTATTTTGGATAATTTTACAGCCCCCCTACAACTAATTTTTACCATGTTTTTCATCCATATGGCACCCCTTCCCCCCATTTGCATTTGTATATGTTCTTTACTGCTTTAATATCTTTGAAGGAACCATTTTGTCTACTTAAGGCATTTTTAAATAAGGCTATTTTTATGGGTAAATATGCTATTTTTAATATATCCTTGGGCTATACATATATTTTTTTTTTTAAACCTGGCAACACTGGTGCTCAATCTTTACTTGACTATACATCCAATGGCTTCATGCATCATATTTTGTGCAAATAGAAGACAGCACTTCAGGAGAGGAACCTCATGCCAGCTATGAAAAAGGGTGGTCGAAATAGCTGGAAGTTGCTAGAGAAGTGCTTAAAAACTTCACTAAATTCATGTCAGACAGTGGTGGGAAGTTATGCAAAATGATTACAAGAAGTCATTTCTGCTAAAGGGTATATTTATCTTTTCCCCATAGAGCATTATATCTATATTTTTGTTTAATAAATTATTGAAAAGGCAAAATATTCTTATTTTTTTTTAAGTATATAATCTTTATCTGTAGGCACTGTTTGTATGAAGATCAACAGTTTGCTAGTTCAAATATGTTGAAAAAGACAACAATTTCCATAAGGTGTACTTACTTTTTCATATGACCATAAAAACATCAAAAGCAGAAAAACCCATGTAGAATGTGCCTCTCACCCTGCTGTCTATTACATGTTTCTTTCGAGCGCTATAGTAGTAACAGACTGACCTCCGCTTCCCCTGCAAAGTCACATGCTTTTTTCCTTTTTTAATCATCACTATACATGTACCATTTGTTGGTTTGTAAACTTTTATAATATACTTTAGTGAATCATTTTAATATCGTACTTAATACGATTTTTCTGTGTTTAAAAGAACATAGCTGGAATGGTGTCCGCCCACCCCCCAAAAAATCGTCACACAGTAGAATAATGAGCAAACCACATTGTGAATAATGAATAGCTTAACTATTATAAATAATGTACTAACTTAAGTTTTTTTTACTAAACTGCATTTAAATATAAATATAAAATAGTATCAGATCTGACTTAAAATTAACTACATAAGTACAGATTATTAGTATGTTATTCATAAAAGTATTATACTGCTTTATAATGCCACATTTTCCCCTAGGGACAAATAAACTTCTATCTATCCAACAGTAAAGGTTAATGTTAGTTCGTAACTCACACATATTTAATGTTCTAGATATTTCACCACCCCCCCAATTACTGTACTCAGCTTACAGCATTCAATCAATCTT